>NW_025335440.1:14166549-14175309 GCF_004798865.1 Varanus komodoensis | reverse complement strand
TCTATGCCGCCCCCATCGCAACAAAGCCTCGGGGCAGCTCACAACAAGAACAAAATATACAAATATAACAAATTATACAATAAAAATATTAAAACCTGGTGCATCTCGGCTTAAAAGATTTAAAATCCTATAAATAACCAATAAATTAACAATTAAAACAAGTTTTAAATAAAAAGGTCTTAGCCTGGCGCTGAAAAACAAATAACAGGAGCGCATTCCATACATAGGAGGTATATGTGGTATGCCAATGAACATCCTCTCCCCATCCTTTACTAGAATGCAGAGAACACCTGTACATATATGCAGGGTCTCTTCACAGATGTTCTAATGAGCATGTATAGAGTGGGAGAAGGCTGCCTCTGCAATACTATGTTCTCTGCCAGTGTGATACAGTGTTTAGAGTGTTGGGTAGTGGTCAACAGCTTGATGAAATGTTGGCCCAGTGCTTAGCTGCTATGAAGAAGGCAAATTCTATTCTAGGCATAATTAGGAATGGACTAGGACAAAATCTTTCTTTTGCTATACAACTCTTTGGTGAAATATTGTGCTCATTTCTGGTTGCCATACCTGAAAAGGGACATAGTTGAGTTGGAAACATGGGGTTGGAGCAGCTCCCCTGTGAGGAGGAGCTGCAAGAACTAAGACTGTTCAACTTAGAAAAAAGGCAAGTAAGAGGAGACTTGATAGAGGTATTTAAAATGATGTATGCTGTGAAGACTGTAGAGGGGGAAACATTTTTCTCCCTCTCCCCTGATGCAGGCTCATACAAAGAGCAGAGGTGGGGATAGTGTGAGAAGGCCTCTAACATCTGAAAGAGGCTTGTGTTTGGATTTTTTTAAATAAAAAGTGCTCTTAAAATAGTTGCTCTAAGAACAAGGGGGAAAATAGAGAAAACCTTTTTTTCAGATCAGCTTCTGCTGGTGTGTAAAAGAGGAATGAAAGAGATCTTACTGCCTTTTTGTAACCCTTAATAACTATTCATAGTTTTCAGACATTATTTTATGGGACAAATATGAAACCAAAACCAAAATAAATGGTGGCATGGCAAGTTCTTTCAGAAAACATTTTGCTTTATGGTTAAAAAAAGTGTGAGTGAATTGTTCCAGAGACAGAAAAAATATTTCTAGGTTTTTATCATGTTTTTTAATTTTACCAGTTTATCATGTGAGTACTATGCTACTGTTAATATTTTTAGCCTGCTTTTTATCCTAGGATATCAGGGTGGTACAAAAAATGTATAAACAACAAAATATGACTTAGCATTATACAACAGATCATAGAACTTCACAATAAAAATGAATAAAAAGAGAAGGAATATGAATGGCATAGGCATATTCTACAATGCCACAGAAGTACTGCTCAGATTTTGAGACAGCTGTTTCTCTTTTTTATTCTTTCCTCTGTTGAAATCCCACAGAAATAAATAGGTACTTGTAAATTAATTCTTAATGTTATGTTCTGCTAGTCAGGCTGCAGTGTCCCTTTTGATTATAAATGCAATATCTGCAGTAATTACTGAATTAAAACAAGCAATATGAAGAATAGCATGCTAATTAAACTTGTTGCATTTGAATGATTTTCTTTGGATCACTGTGTACAGGAAAGAACAACAATAAATGCTCCCATTTTATCTTTTTTTTTTTTTTTTTTTTTTGGAAGCCTAGAGCTGCAGATGGTCAGAGGATATTATAAGCACCTAGGTTCTAAATTAGTCTTTTGTATGGAAAGGAGAAAGGTAATTTGAATTTTTGACCCCCCCCCACCCTATCTTCTTCCCACACAGGAAGCTTGTCTTGAAATGAACAATTCTCTAAATAAAGACTAATTAGGACCTAAATTAATTAGAAGGTGTGATATGAAAAGAGTTTGATGAGAAGAGTGTGTCATTTTAAACAAATGGAATAGAGCTAAATAAATTAGGTTCCATTAATATCTCATTGTTGTGCAAGCAGCTCTCTTTTATTGCATTCATTAGAGGGTACTACATTAAACTAGCCTTTGCTGCCTATTATCGATTCAACATTCATTTACCACTACAGGGTTTCTGCATTAAAAGGAGAAAATAAAAAATCCTCACTGCTTCTGCAAACCAACATTCATGTTTCCTGGGCTCTCTGGTTTTTATTAACAGTGTTTATTTTATTTATTTGTTATAGCAGTTCCAGAAAGAAAGCTTTAGATGAAAAGCAAAGTGAAGAAGTTTGTAAGAAAAGGTGGCCAAGTAGGTGTCTAACACCTTCTCTCACATTTAATGTAACCATCATGTGCAAGAACATAGTAAAGATAGTAATACTCATCTGTTTGTACATTAAATGTGCCATAGAATAACATGATTTCTTTCTTCTCTCTTTACACTTTTCCCATTCCCCTACCATCCTTTTCTGCTTTTCCAGATGGAGTGTTTGGAAAGTGTCAGCAGGTACCAGTGATAGATGTATACAAGTATGAAGTTTCACCACTCGTACTCCAGCACTTACGAATTGTCTTAGAGAAGTTGTTGCACAGAGGTACTGTACAGAACAGTGTTGGTGCATAACATATAGATTTGTTTAATAAGTGGCATAGAGAGGTGCAGTTTTTGCGAAACTTTCATCCAAAAGTTTTACTTTCAGTAAATTTGTTTTACAATAAAATTCACAAAGATGGGCATGCTTCCCACCTTGCTCATGTTGGATTGGCTTAGAAATACCTTGAGTTACTGTCCATTCCGGTGCCATTTTCCACTGTAGAGGTTAGAGAATGACCTATGACATGATACAGTAGTCAGTGATTAAGCTCCTTCTGCTACAGTGTCTCAGGAGCAGGAACAATCCCTTCCTTGTGAAGCAGGGAAGAGTGGAACAGCTCCATGCAGAGTTATTCTGTTGTGCTACTTTAGCTTTATCTACTTTCATAGCCTGATGACAATGGAGCTAGTAAATCCAAGGGAAAAGTTTTTTCTGGTAAGGGCTATGTGATGCACCAGATAAAAAACCACTTAAGTTCATTACCTTGCCAAGTATTGGGCATAATCTAATGAGGTGCTTACACCCCTGCCAGTTCTTTTCTGCCCCACTGATTCCCATATACAAGTATGGCTCCCAGCACTTATGCAAAGAGATTTAGCACTTCCTAGAGGAAGCCCTAAAAGGAGCAGCAACAATCATTTCTGGAAGTAGGTAGATCAGTGGATTTGCCTTGTGTGAGTTTTGATGAACTACCTCCTTCCAGATACTAGTGGTTCCACCGATTTTGCATTGCCCTGGAAGTTATAAATATCTGTTGTACAAATGGTGGAGCCTATTTGTACAATGCAATTGGTAGGGATGGAACAGAATCAGTAGGGGGGGTAAGTACCCAGTTGAATTCTGCTTATTATACAGCCAATCTCTATTTTCTTACAGTTTTTTTCTTACAGTTTTTTTGTTCTTTTGATTCCCTTCCATTTGAACTTATTACCTGATAATGAAGTAGTCACCTTTGTTGCTGTCACAGTTCCCGTTGGTGTTTTCCTTCCTTTATACGGCCATTGATTCTTTCCAGATTATACTGGTGATCAAAGTGGAGATCAAACAAAGAATTGGGTTCAGTATCAACAGGAGAGAAAAAGTATTACCAAAATGGTGCTATTAATTCAGAAGACCTGGATAGGCAACTCTAGGAGAGTGCAGGGTATAATATAAAGTTGATTCTTCCTTATGTTGGTATCAAGCTTTCCCGTCCTGTCCCGTCCCATCCTGTCCTTTTTAATCAAAGGTTTTAACCTTGTGTGAAATGTTTCATTTTCATATAGGTAGTCAAGTAACTGATTGTTTCTCTATGTGCATTACCTTTTTTTCTCCCTCACTTGTTGGAATGTTTTATCTCATATATCCTGTAGCATTATAATCAAGGTGGAAATGCAAAAACTACTAGATTATTTGATATTGGAGAAAACATTTGTCTTCCATCTATGGTAGGTCTTCATCAAAGTATATACATTTACTACATTTACTTTTTTCTTCTGCATCTCACTTCACCTGCTATGCAAAGTACATTTGCTTTTCATATTGTGTGGTTGCAGTACACAGTCATCTTGAAATTGGCACAATTGCCAGAAGCAGATAACAGATTCTATGATGATGCACCATGGACCCAGTTTGTTACAGTGAATTGGGCTGTACAAACAGGTTCCCACCATGAAGTAATTCCAAGCAATATTCACAAGTCGAACAATGTTATGAGTGATGGATCTTAGGGGTATCTTGGACATAAAGGGAATGTTGGCATGGCACAACTATAAAAAACTGCAGCTTGGCTTACTAGTTTCCTCACTGCTAATATACACAGCAGCCATTTCCGCGGTAAGGTGACTTCTTCCCCTAATTCTTCCTGCAGGTATCCCAGGAGATACTGCAGGAGCACCAAGGTTCTCTCCTCCCTGCTGTTGCTTGAGAACAGCACTGAAAGGGGGTGAGGAGAATGGGGGTGCCCATCACTCCACACAGCCAAAAGTTGGCAACAGTAGGAATCTTTCTCATCACCATTACTGCCCTGAAAGAGCAAGTAGTGATAGCCAGAATCCCAGCAGACGTAATGTCTTCTGTCCCATGTGATGGAGTAGCTGCTAAGCAGCTGCCATGCTGGGTGCTTTAGGTGAGCCCAAAGAGAACATCCCCTGAGTCATATTCTGCCTGGCTTTCTGCTTGGGAAGCGAATGGGCTACATTCTCCTCAGAATCCTCTAAAGGAAGCCCAGCAGAATGTAGCTCTGCTCAATTGGCTGGCAGTTATGGCATCACTGGATGAGAAAGTCAAGCAGAACGCTGCTCAGCCCGTAATGCCACAGCCATCAATGCTTTTGGCTGGTGGTTGGGGCAATGTGGGGAGCTGTCATGATATAGTTAAGCCAACCTTTAGGTGAGAGAAGAAACATAAGTCTCTGATTTACAAGGTCTAAGAATCCCATATGTCAAGGTCTAAACTAATACTAAACGAATACTTGAGCTTATCTGGGCTGCTAGGACCAAGGGCACCTGGAAGTGCTGGGCAAAGTGTTTTGATTACAGGCAGCTGGGGAAATTGCCACTCTGGGATTGGGAGTTCTGACATCACCCAACTGGTCAGTTGAAGGAGTTGGGTGTGGGGATAAAGGATCCAAGGATTGAGAGGGTGTCACTAGCTGAGAGAATCTTCTCAAATAGAGGCACTGTCAGGTGTAGCACCCATATGTGTGATGCACAGAGACCACAATGAACAACTTTTGTTCTTCTCCTGGTTGAGCTACCTGCCTGGATTAAGGATCAGATGTTAGTATATAGCATATGGTACTAGCTTTCTTATTTTGCTATTGTATGGTGCAATGAGGTTTGGTGATATAAGGCAGTGGGGTCAGCCTCGAGCTTACTGTATAACTATGTTGCTGCTATCCACCTTCCTTTACCCCTTTTCCTGGGAAAATTCTATACTTCTTTTTGCCTTGCACCCCTATTTTAATTTTTACTAAACTTATTTTATCCCCTGCAAATGTACTTGAGTGAGTCATATGCAAAGTCAGGTGAGCCATATGCAAAGTCCAAGGGACTGTCCTCATTGCAATCTTACAGGAGCAACTTGGGCACTTCTTGAATGGCTGTCACTGGGGCTTATCCAGAGCTACATGGTCAGCTGGCAATTCTTTTTTACTACTCTTGCCAAGCCACGCTGTAACAGCCTGACTTTGCACCTTGTGGGTTGTGCTGTCAGGGTTTGGATGACATAGAAAGGCACCATGGGGCAAACAAACCCTGGAACAGGCCATAGTTTTTCAGGATGGCATAGAAGCTAAACTATAGCCATGCTAACTAAACCATCCCTGGTTTGTATATACCTAATGAATGTAAAAAATAGGTTTTTGCTATGGCCATGATATTGTAAAAGCTTTGGGCTCGTGTGCTTTGTTGCTCCTGCATAGCTTCATGGAGGAGAACTTTTTCATTCTTCTAACTGTGCTATCCGAATTCAGAAAACTGGTTTCTTTAAATGGTGTTTTGTTAGAATATGGTAAAAGAAAAACAAGAAGCTGTTCAGTAAACAATTTAAATTTTGTTCAACAATTGGAACCTGCAACAAAACGTTGCTGTGTGGAGTGTTGCTGTTCAGGATTCTGGCCACTCTATTCCATCCCCACAACCCTGGTTTTCTGTGTTTACCACCCTCATAATCAGTCAGCGTGCCATGGTCACCCAGCACACTAAGTCCTCATTGGCCATTTGATGGGAAAGAACCCAATAGGATTTTATTAGCACTTTTGTTACCTTTGGAATTCCACCAAACCTGTCAATAGTTCCCTCTTGTGTGGATGTATTGTGCTTTTCAGCCACACACCACTATGGTGCTGGGTTCTTCTTTGGTCCACCTTACATTTTCATTGGGTTCTGCATTGTGTAGGAAATGCCTGGATGATGTAATAACTTGAATAGTAAGAAAAGCAGGTAGAAAAAACGCATCATGGTAATGTGAGATTATTATATTTTGTGTTCAAAAATATAAAATGCTTCTTGTATTTTACATTTTGAGTCACTTAAGATTTTGCTTACATTAAATTTATGTGATATTTCAACTTCGTTTTTCTGTCAAGTGATACTAAGATGTTGGTAGTGTGTGCTATTCATTCATTCATTCATTTATTCTGTTTAAACGTTGTAAGCTCTAGCCATAGGCTCTCTGGGAGGCTTACATTGTGATGAAATCCTTAGACAGCATTAAAACAATACAATACAAAATACAACAACACAAAATTACAAAGACCAATAATAACGAAACCATTAAATAAACAAAATAGAAATAGTAAAACAAATTATATATTACAGAAAATTTAAAAAATGAAACGTAAAATAATTAAAATTTAGTTTGTATCAATATCTAGCATTTAAAACATATTGGCAGCATCATATAATAGCATAAAATAGTGTGTGCCATATACTTACAATCATATAATTTGTAGAGTTGGAAGGAACTCTTAAGGTCATCAAGCCCAACCCTCTTCAATACAGGTTACAATTATAACATCCATGGGATGTGGCTTTTATTTAACCATTTTAGCAAAGGATTGCCCACCACCTCCTAAGACAGTGTGTCCCACTGTTGAACAGATCTTTCAAGCCTACCTTTGCTATGTTATGGTTTAAAATTTTACACCATAAAAGTTAGAGTTGAGATTTTTTAGGAAGCTTGATTCTGTGACTAATGCTGAATTCATTGCTTGCACAATGCAATCACAGCATGCTTGTAGATGTATTTTAAGGCTAGTTATGTATATTTCTTTTATTATTTATCTCCAAACATACAATGGAAATGTCCTATGTTGCTATTGTGATGTGAAGTTGTGGAAGGATTTTGAAACGCTTTGCCCACTTAAAAAAGAACTCTAGAATAAACTTACCATGGGTATAGTGGATGATCACAAAATCTGTAGCATTATTAATAACCTTGAGCTTTTCTTATGAAGTATTACATTTTTTGGATATGTGTCCCAAGACATCATATATTCCTCAGCAAACAATAGGAAACTGGCATTATCTTGGGATTTATGTAAGCAGGGGCTGTCACAAGTGCTGTGATGCATCTTACATATCATATATGTAACAAGCATTGCTTTTGCTGTTCTTTTAGGATTAATGCAGAATATTGAACTGCTTTATAAATCTTTAGTGAACAGGGGATCTGGTGAGGAGTAGTGGGAAACTAGTTCTGGAACTATTACGCTCATCTAGGACTGGTACATTCTCTGGGGTTATTTACTTCCTAATGAACATTGCAACACAACCTAACATACAAAATGAACCTCTTATAAGCAGTTTTATAAGAACACAGTATGAACAATTATAATAATAACAAAACACTGCACCCAATTCCCTGGCAACATCACCAATACAAAAACAAAAACCCTGGTTGTAGAGCCAAAAAGTTCAAGTGTCCCTTTGAATCCAACTCAAATGAAAGAATCCAAAATGTCCTTTTCAACTGCTCTGAATTCAGAAGAGTCAGCTGCATGTGCAGAATCTTAGAAACCCTGGAATAAAATGCCAATACAGGAATTCATTGTGTGGATTAACCCTCCAACACAAACATGTAGGGGTTATACCTAGACCAAATTGGCAAGGGCCTTGGTGGCAACAGCAGCTCCTGCCTATTCTGCTTTCCTGTTCTTTTTTATTCAAATTTCTTACAGCCCCAAGCTTTCTTAGTTCCACTCCAATATTTCATAGGGGTTACACTCACAAACACCTTGTGCCCTGACTTCTCTGAAAAGCTGAATTTCTTATCTTTTCTGTGGGTAATTTGAAAGGTATTTTTTCTTACTGGATTGTTCCGCAGTGAGGGCACAATCCTATCTATGTTCACACAGAAGTAAATCCCAATTTAACTATTTGATTTATTTCCCCCAAAGTGTGTTTAGGATTTCAGCCACAACCACACAGTGATGAGATCCCATGTAGGATAAGGACAGGGAGTATGCATGCTAACAGGGAGTATGCAACTGACTGACATATAATTTGTAAGAATTAATGAAGTAATTTTGTGGACTGGGATAGTTCCACTGTGTGGCTACATCCTACCTATTTGACACTGTGGTGAGAAAGAGTTGTGCAGCTGGCCCCGTCAGCATCATTCTTTTTTTTACACAATTCTTCAGGGGAATCACTCCACAGGGGGATATGCATCTGTGTTGTGTATATATGAAGAAGGCCATATGAAGATCTGTGTATTTGTGATGGGTGTAGTTGATTGTGATATTATTCTGTGGATTTACTTTCCATTT
>NW_025335440.1:14143589-14166449 GCF_004798865.1 Varanus komodoensis | reverse complement strand
AATTTCATTTTTTGACTGGGTAACCTCCCAAATGGACAGAGGGAACACTGTGATCATAATCTACCTAAACTTTAGCAAAGCTTTCAACATAGTGCCACACAACATTCTGATAAGCAAATTAGCAAAAACTAGACTAGATGGAAAAACTATTAGGTGGATCCAAAATTGGCTGCTAAACTGGTCACAAAGAGCATTCATCAATGGGACCTTCTCAAATTGGATGGAGGTAACTAGTGAGTGCCACAGGGTTCAGTCCTGGGCCCAGTGCTCTTCAATGTCTTTATTAAAGATTTAGATGAGGAAGTACAAGGAAAGATAATCAATTTCGCAGATGATACAAAACTGGGCAGAATAGCAAACACCCTAGAAGACAGAGCGAAGATCCAGGGCGATCTTGATAAACTTGAACGTTGGGCTGAAACCACCAGAATGAAATTCAGTAAGGGCAAGTGCCAAGTCCTCCATCTAGGAAAAAGAAACCAAAGGCATCAATACAAGATGGGGAATATGTGGCTCAAGAGAATTGAAAAAGAAAAAGATCTTGGAGTAATTGTAGGCTAAATATAAGCCAACAATGCTATACAGCTGCCAAAAGGGCAAATGCTATTTTGAGATGCATTAACAGAAGTATTACTTCCAAATCATGAGAAGTAGTAGTTCCTCTGTACTCCTCACTAGCCAGACCTCACCTGGAATACTGTGTCCAGTTCTGGGCACCAAGACTTAAGAAAGATGCAGGTAAAGTAGAAAGGGTCCAATGGAGGGCAACAAATATAATCCATGGTTTGGAAACACTGCCCTATGAGGAGAGACTGAGAGAACTGGGTATGTTTAGCCTTGAGAAGAGAAGACGGGGGGGCATGATATCCCTCTATAAGTACCTCAAAGGCTGTCAAAGAGGAAGGTCAAGTTCTCTTCTTGCTAATGTCAGAGTGTAGGACATGGAATAATCAGTTCAAGTTGTGACAACCCAGATTCAGGCTGGACATCAGGAAAAGCTTCCTCGCTGTCAGAGCAATGCAGCAGCTGCCAAGAGAGGTGGTGGGCTCTCCCACACTAAAGACATTCAAAAAGAAATTGGACAGCTATCTAAGGGGGATGGTGTAACATGGTGTCCTGCAACAGCAGGGGGTTGGTCTTGATGGCCTTCATGGCCCCTTCCAACTCTACTATTCTATGAGTATATGATTATATGATGTATCTGGGAAGGTCAGAAAGTGTTGCAGGTATTATGGACTGAAGCTTGTTAGATTCAATAAGAGACCTAGTTTTTAATTCACAGAAACTCACAGAACATAGAAAGCCAAGTCCAAGTCTTCTGCCTGTTTGTTGTCTTGCGCAGTAGACACTTGACAGCAGTTCCTGTGTTTTGCACCCATGGCTGGCTTGCCAGGCCTGTACTCAGAGCTTGCCCACTTTAACTTTCTAAGTCCCTCATCCTTACACTCTTTGTCTTTTACTTGCATCTGTGGGAATGGGAAGGTTCCCATTGTTTCCCAGACTTAAGCTAATTGATTGATGGATGCTTGATTGCTCTTGATGGCCTTTTCTGTTGCTGTCTTCTATGCGACCAGGTCTATTTTCAGTGGGTAAAATGTGAGTTCATTGTCTGTGTTTGCTGACTGCTATTGATGGGGTAATTTCCAGTTGTTTCTGGACAAAGCTAGTAATCCTTATAGGGTCCTTTTAAGGGGAAGTATATGCAGGTTATACCTAACCACTTTTCTGCAATTCCAGCATCCATTCTTTTCTCATTCACACCCACTAGTCCAAGCTCCTCAACTCAAGCTTGTCCAACAGGCCCATGGCCTGGAAACCTATCCTTATGGCACTGTCGCATCACCTGGGAGCCTGAATTTGTGGTGCAAATATTGATATACATAAAAGAACAGGTTAACACCATTAGTCAGCAATGACTTGATAGCACATAACATAGTATTGCTATGGGATCTGAGCTAACAGTGACTGGTCAAGAAAGGGATTTTGGCATGGTGGTGCACAGCTTGAGGAAAATGTCAGCCCAATGTGCCCTGTTGTGGAAACAGAAACTCCATACTAGGCATAATTAGAAACAGAATAGAAAATAGAATTTCCAAGGTCTTACTTGCCATATAAAAACTGCACTTAAATATATTGTGTACAGTTCTGGTCACTTTACCTGACAGAGGATATTACTTGAACTGGGAAGAGTACAGAGAATAACAATTAAAATGATCAAAGGCCAGAACAACTGTCCTAGGAGGAGTGACTACAAGAATGGTGACTTGTTGTAAGGGGAGACTAGATAGATGTGTTTAAAATTAGGTATGGTGTAGAGAAAGTTGAGAGGAAGACTTTTTTTTTCACTACCATAATCCTAGAACCTGGGGCCATTCCCATGAAGCTGATTGGTGGAGATTTAGGACAGATAAAAGGAAGTGTCTCTTCACAAAGTGCAACGTTAAATTATGGATTTCACTGCCATGGGAAATAGTGATGGCCACCATTTTGGATAGCTTTAAAAGGGGATTGGGCAAATTCATGGAGGAGGAGGCTATAAGTGACAACTAGCCTTGGCTCCCTCCAATGTCAGAGGTGGCATGCCTACAAACAACAGTTGCTGAGGAGCTTGGGCACGTAGAGGTGTGGTACCCATCCTGTTTGAGGAATCCTGTATACAACTCATTTTCCAATGTATTAATGGAGTCCTGAACTGGATGCACTATTGGTCTGATCCTGCCTGGCTTTTCTTATGTTCTTTTGTTCTAGCAAGAAAGTTCCCTATGTACTTCATAGATTATTCTAAACAGAATTGTTCAGTTCCGACAAGACTTTGGAACCACTGATCATAATCTTAGATTATAACTTTGTTTTCCTTGTGCAAAATTAATATGTTTTGTAGTTATTATAGAGCAGACAATAACATTTGAATGGATGAACAGAAAAGGTGGGATTTCCTTTCTGAACTATGCTGGAAGTTATATCTCCATATTTGTCAATCTTGTGTATTGATAATTTGTGGGGATATAATAGTCTTAATTCATTTATCAGTTTTTCCTGATGGTAGAGAGAAAGTAAAAGGATACTGCTATTTGTAAATTCTCATCATTCAAAATAAAAATTAAATTTTATTTTAATTTTATTGAGCAAATAGGCATTTCCCACATAAGAAAAGTAAAGGGTTTTTTTTTGCAAAGATTGCAGCCTTAATTATAATAAAAACAATAATTACATGCAACCTATATATATTGACAGTATTATAACAGAATATGGGACATCCCTTTCAGACCTTTATTTGGGAGGTGGAACATTCTGTTAAAGGTGGAATACTGAGTTACAAAGGGCAGACAGTATGATGAGTACAGATTTTCACAGAAAATGTAGGAAAGCAGTTATTTGGTTCCATTGCCAATACTAGGGTTAACTATCATATTATTCTACTTCTACTTGTTTTTGCAACTGAAAGCAAAATAAACTGTTTATCTTCTGGGAAATTTGCTGCATTAATCTCTGGTATCACCAATTTGGGGCTACGGGAAAATTGGGTAACTTAAACCTTGTGCACAGACAGTATATTTTATCTTGTAATATAAAATGTATAAAATATGGTGTTCACTTTCCAGAAATGTTAGGAAAAGGAAATGAATGGGTCACTTTTTAATTTCTGGAGCAAGTTCTCTTTTGTAATAATTGAAAAGGAAACTAACTGTTGGCAAAGGAATGAGAAAGATTAAAATTACAATTCATTGCTAGAATTTAAATATTTGTTCATTGTATTTATAAAATATTACACTAAATTGTTTTAAACCATTTTAAATAAACCCTATTTGACTGTGTTTATTCTGAAAATACAGAGCAAATGAAAATACATCGATAACACTTTATCTGAAAAGTTGAAATGATATTGTATAGGTTATATGCAATAGGAATAATCTCACTGTAAAATACTTGAGACAGAGGTTGTAAAACGATGATATTTTTGTCAGGTCACTGCCAATTTAATTGGACAGAACTGCCTGACATCTTTCTGTAGGAAATGAACTTTTCAAGCAGAATGTTGGTTAGAGACACTGGAACATAGTTTGCAGCTGGAATGTTGATGAAATAAACTCTGCAACACAAGCCCAACCACAAAATAAATTTAATGCCATTGTTTTAATTGGAATGCTTTGTGTGACTTTTCCTTAAAGAGAAAAACAAATGGCTGACTAAGAAGTTGTTGATATGTTCATTATTTTTTCAATTGATATATGTTTAAAAGGAACAATATTTTTCCACCAAGTTCATGAACAGATAGTAGTTGATATCTTAATATTTTCCTCTCTTGAACTCATAACTAAGGTTTGTGTGTACTCTCACAGTCAGGTGTTTTTTTCTGCCCAATTGCAATAAATGTGCATATTTTTGCATATTTTTGCTTTGTCTCTCTCTTCCTATTTCTGCCACCCTTTTGCCCTTGATTGTGTGTTTTACCTCTTCTAATTTACAATGTTATGAAATCAGTCCCTTTCTTTTCACCATAATCTGCCTGCTTGGCTAAATTGCTCCAGTCTCTTTTCTTTTCTTTTCTTTTCTTTTCTTTTCTTTTCTTTTCTTTTCTTTTCTTTTCACATAGCTCCATCTTCTTTCTCTGTTCTAATATCTTTTCAGCTTCAATTGCATTCACGTTTTTCTTACCCACCTCAGTCTCCTGACCATTTTCAGCTTGGTTCTATGTCCTTTGTCTTCTGCTAATTCTTTTTGTGACCATCCATTCTTAGAGTGGCCATGTTGTATCTCATTCTCATTTACAATTATCCTCTCTTTTACATGAAATAGTTTGCTTTTCTTTCTTTTTATACCTTTATGTTTCATGAAAATTCATTCTATTCATCTTATTCACACTTTCCACAGAATAAATATGGTTTGTCCCTGCTCACATTTTACCTGTTACATATTGCTTTTTAATTTTGAATCTACTCATTTGGATTCCCTTTCCTCTAGCCCAGTGGTGGTGAACCTATGACATGCGTGCCACAGCAGGCATGCAGAACCCTGACTGTTGGCATGCGAGCCAAGTCACCCAAGCATTGCCCCAGCTGCCGGGCATAGGATAACAGCACACATAGGGGCCGAGTTCATGCTTGGAAAGGAGTAGCAGTGCCAGGTGATGATGTCACGATCCACAACTCATTAGCCACAACACTTCTGAGCTTTTCCATGGCCGGTCAGTGCGCTGCCAAGGATTTACTTGGACTGGATGTGAGTTGTTTTTTTCTAAACTAAAACCTCACTTTTCAGGTTTTATCGTAGTGTTGGCAATTTGCAATAAATAAGTGGGGTTTGGGTTACAGTTTGGGCACTTGGTCTCTAAAAGGTTCACCATTGGGTTAGGGTTAGAAAAGCAAGGTGTCCTGGCATGATTCTGATGGTTAGAATGTGTTCAGAATCGGCAGAAATGATGAGCTGTGCAGAAAAAGCTACTCAAGAAGGCTTTTTCAAAATTGTCCTATTTTCAATGGAACTTTAGCCCTATATTAGCGTTAGGGGTGTGCCCCAAGGCAAGGTTAGGGTTACAAAAAGGTGCTGTCCTGGCATGGTTTTGATGGTTGGAATGTGTTGAGAATGGGCAGAAATGATGAGCTGTGCAAAAAAAGCTGCTCACGGAAGACTTTTTCAAAATCGCCCTCCTTTCAATGGAACTTTAGCCCTATATTAGTTTTAGGGCAGTGCACCAGGGTAGGGTTAGGGTTACAAAAATGTGGTGTTTTCGCATGATTTTGTTGGTTGGAATGTGTTTAGATGGGCCGAAATTTTGAGCTGTGCAGAAAAAGCTGCTCAAGGATGACTTGTTCAAAATCGCCCTCTTTTCAGTGGAACTTTAGCCCTATATTAGGATTAGGGATGTGCCCCAGGGTAAGGTTTGGGTTAGAAAAACGAGGTGTCCTGCCATGATTTTGAGGGTTGGAATGTGTTTACAATGGGCAGAAATGATGAGCTTTGCTGAAAAAGTTGCTGAAGGAAGGCTTTTTCAGAATTGCCCTCCTTTCAGTGGAACTTTAGGCCTGTATTAGGGTTGTGGTTGTGCTCCAGGGTAGGGTTAGTGTCCAAAAAACGTGGTGTTCTCACATGATTTTGATGGTTGGAATGTTTTTAGAATGGGCAGAAATTTTGAGCTGGGCAGAAAAAACTACTCAAGAAAGGCGTTTGCAGAGTCTTGTTTTTTTCAATGGAAATTTCACCCTATATTAGGGTTCGGGGTGTGCAGCAGGGCAGGGTTAGGGTCCAAAAAACAAGGTGTCCTGGCATGATTTTGATTGCTGGAATGTGTTTAGAATGGGCAGAAATGATGAGCTGTGCAGAAAAAGCTGCTCAAGGAAGGCTTTTTCAAAATCACATTTTATTCAATGGTGTATTAGTCCTACATTAGGGCTATGGTTAGAGAAATGAGGTGTCCTGGCATGATTTTGATGGTGGAAATGTGTTCCAACTAATTTTTTTTCCTTGAAACGAGAATGCTAGGATGGGACAAAGAGCCAGCTGTGTTGAACCACCCTCTCTCAGGAGAGGAGGGAATTCACCTACCTTTCTCTAAAGTACTGTCTAAGGACTTGTCTGAATAGACTAGAGACTTTAATGGTGTTTTACTGCAGTATGTGAACAATCTTTTAATTGTCACTTTGGGCACCAGAAAGTGTTACCGAACTCAGCCCATCAACATCTAGGGCACACCCGGGTGGACCCCATACCTGAATCAAAAGGAGCCTGAGACGAGACTTAGAGCCAAAACCAGCTTCATTCTAGTGCACTATAGAATTAATTGAGACAAAAGGGGACATTCAACCTAAAGTTGCACCCCGGTACATGCATTTTATACCCTAAGTAACCAGTTTGGTCATGTAATACACTGCTTATGCATCACTGCATCAAAATAGTCACACCCCCAGTGCTGTTAGCTTCAAACAATCTTTTCTTCTGTCAAGGACCAGACATTTCCCATGTCTATTTCTTATCAGCTCGAGATTCACACAGGCTTGCCATGTTCTTACTCCCTGCACATTTGCAACTTTCATGGTGACTAGAACCAATTTCCACTATCCCTTTGATTACTGTATTCGAGATCAGGCTAGCATGTTAGCTATGGGTTACACAAAATTCATTTTGTTCTAATCCGCCAACCCTTCTGGGACAGTATAACTGTGGTGTTTTTACTTTGTGGCCTTCCTCTGGTCAATTACTTTTGGGGTGTTTTGGGGTGCTGCAATTGGCAACAGTTTTGGTAACACAAGGAAGGCTTTTTCAAAATCGTGTTATTTTCAATGGAACTTAGCCCTGTATTAGGGTTAGGGGAGTGCACCCGGGTAGGGTCAGGTCAGTGATGGCGAACCTATGGCATGAATGCCACAGCAAGCACACAGAGCCCTTTGTATTGGCACACTAGCCAAGTTGGCCCAGCATTGCCCCAACAGCCAAGTATCAGATAATGTGCACATAAGGGCCATGCACATGCTTGGAAAGGAGTAGCACCACCAGGTGATGACATCACGATCCACGACTCATTAGCCACGACACGTCTGAGCTTTCCCATGGCTGGTCAGTTCGCTGCCAAGGAGATATATATTTGCTTGGACTGGCTGTGAGTTATTTTTTCTAAACTAAAACCTCACTTTTCAGGTTTTATTGTAGTGTTGGCACTTTGCAATAAATAAGTGGGTTTTGGGTTGCAGTTTGGGCATTTGGTCTCTAAAAGGTTTGCCATCACTGCTCTAGCCTCTTGAGCTTGTCCTTCAAATTCCACGATTACAGCGATGAGTCCTTTGCAGCAAATCAAATCCAATAGAAATTAAATACTTTTATGTGGTAGGAACTATGGTCAGTGGTAAAGCAGGTTCCACAGACAAAAGCCTCAGGTTCAGTGCCTAGCTGTACCAGGTGCCTGTAGGAAAGCTGTTGTGTGAAATGCTTGAGCTTCTCTGCCAGTCAGTGTAGAGGCAGTCCTGAACCAGATAGCTAGGGGACTGTTGCAGTACAAGGCAGTCTCTTTTGGAAATAGGAAGGAAGGAAGAAGGAAAAGAAAGATTTTTATCTTCATGAACAAAATGTAGTTGCTGAGAGAGAACGTATTTCTCAATTTACTATTTGTGTCTACCAAAAATAGAATTACTCAATACATAGGACATTGTTCTCTTATGTGTGATTTTTAAAAATGTATCTCATTTTACTTGACAAACCCATTAAGAGTCAGCATTTAACCTATGTTAAAGCAATTTTTCATGTAAAATTACTAGTTATATGTGGCTATTTACCAATTTAACAAGCATTATTTATAATTAATTAGTTAATAATTATAATTATTTAAAATTATATATTAGCATGTAAAATTAGTTGTAAGTTTAGATGACGTAATATTCTTTGTGAAACTTCCCACATCTAGTTTTATAAGCAATCTTTTTAGAAGGTCTTTTGGTAACTTTAACTTTTTCTCCTTCTATGTTTTTCTTCCTGATTCTTTTTATGCATAATAAATGAATAAATAAGAGTCAGCATTTAGTCATGTCATGGTGTCATGTAATTTGTTGTCCTGAAAGCAGTTGGGAATCTTTGCTGGCAAGATTACCCTGAAGAACTGAACCATACACAGCATGGTCCTTTTAAGGTGCCTTTTTAAATGAGTAGAATACTAACATATTTGACTTGCTATATTGCTAACTTAGATATAGGAAATAAAATGTGCAGCAGGGAACAGCAAATTGGTTTGTTTTGAATGTAGATGGGTGGGAAACTGATGACACCAAGTGTCATTCAGTAGTAAACGTTAAAATAAGCTACCTTGAATTACTAGCAAGAGGAGGAAAGGTGGGCTATTAATGTAATGTAATTAGAGAGTCCAGTTGGGCTATTGAATAGCATATAAATTTTCCAATAAATATAACAACAACAACAACAGTAATAATAATAATAGGAAAACTGGGGAAAATACATCCTTTTTCTTGATCTTTTCTACTTTAAAATGTTTATTTTTCTTCTGTATAAGGGAATATTTGTTCTACTTTGTGTTCTGCATAATGAACCTTTGGTCATGGTTTATCAAGCATTAAACCAGGCTTTGCCACAAACAGCATTGGTGATATCGATGACACAACTTTCCAGTGTTGATTTACACAGTGAAATTAGTGTTCATTTTTCAATTCAATTTGGCTTTTTTATACAAGCCAACAGTTCTTTAACTTTTAAACACACATGGGCCTTGGTAAATATTTTATAGCCCTGATTACACCTAGTTATCTTTTCAAGTTCTGCAACTCCTTAATTAAGTATGTGTGCAGTAACATTGGACAGATTGAGCTTGCTCTCCAAATAACCTGTTGGTGCTAATGGAAATCAGCAAAGAGCACGAGACTGGAGTGTAGGTTGCTTGTACCCACAGATGCATACAAAAATTCATGCTAATATGATGATGGCTATTACTATTTGGTGGCTGTGACTGATCTCTCACACACACACACGCACGCAGGCAGGCAGGCAGGCAGTTAGTTACCAGGTTAAAAATACTGAGTTGATCCAGATTTCAGCCATATATAAAATGGACCCACTGAAATCAGTGGAGCTTAGGCTAGCTATGACCAAAATGTCAGTTGATTCCTGTGTGTCTGATTAAATATGGTTCTAACCTGGCATTCACTTTTTAATTTTTTAAATTTTTGTTTGCTTCTGGCAAGTACAAATGAAATTTTGCTTTTTTGAAGCTATTATGAGTTCAAAGCATTTCTGAAAAGCTATGGAAATGTATGTATTGCAAGCACATACAGACTGGGCTTTCTAGAAGATCCTATTCATCATTAACATTGACCATCAGCACAAAAGTACATTAAACAGCAGAGAACTAATTCTGTAGCTATTGAATGATTGCTGAGGTTAACTCTGTCAGAGAGACAAGTTAATCAGGTCTTTCTCAAAGCTCTCCTGATGTAGGTAGCTATTTGATATTGAAGAAAAACACCAAAAGCTAAAGTCAGCTCTTGTGTGCTGTCAGTTCTTGCAAAAAACAAAACAAAACAAAAACAGTCAATACTTGGACAGACAGGCAGTGTTCAGGCACTGGGTTTTTTCTCTCCAAGGTGCAGGTGTGGGGGAGGGACTTCAAGTGATCTTCCAGCAATATCATCTATTAATCTGAGGTAGCCACTCTGACTGTGTTATTTTGGCTATAATGAATAGTAGTTTGCCATGCAGAAAGTTTCTATATTCACAGAATTTACAAAGTAGTTCCTGAAAACCTCAGACTACAGAAAGGAAACAATTTTCTATTTTGCCAGTTCTAGACCCATCCCCTCCCCAACACTTTAATGTTCTGAAGGGGTTTGAAAGTGTCAGAGAAGCTAAGAGCAATGCCAACAGAGGAGGCTAGACGCTCTCACTAGTCTTATCTTCTAGCAGGCACACTCAAGGGCAAATGGTCAAAGCTGAGATACCAGATTAAGATGCATCCACTTATTTCAGGAGTAATGCTCATCAACAGAAGAGAATGGATCTGTCTAGTGGTGATGGGGTGGAGAAAAGTCTGAAGGGAGGAGTGGTAGTTGAAGCTGACACTGATGGAGGATATTTTGCACACAATGGCAGTGACACTCTAACTCTGGTTAGTGCTGCATAGAAGGTGAATTTGAACTGGGAATGGGAATCTGACAGATTCCGTGAGATTGACTCTTTGGTCCACTTTGTTGTGTCCCAGAGTCCATGTTTCTGGCAAGCACATGTGGCATTTGCACAGCACTCAGCAGGCATCATGCACTACAAAAGCAGCTTCCGTCTTCTGTGCCATCTACAGCAGCCATTTGTTCTGCTGCACCTAAAACAGAAAAGAAGCACTGTTTGGGCAGCAGATGAGCCAGGCTTGCCAGGACTGGAACCTTGCACGATATTTGTCAAAGCAGTAGCCACATTCCATGCCAGGTGTTGCTGCAGAACAGGGTTGCCTGTTGTGCATCCTCTTGGCTTGGCCTGCTTTGCAAAATTGGGCAGAGTATGAAAAGAAGTCTATTAATGCTAAAGAAGGACAGATTCTGGTGAGCTTCATCCCAACTTTACTGATGTGGAACTTGTATCATGGACAAGAAGCTATTATTAAGACTGAATATGAAGAAATAAATGATTCCTTATAGACAAGGGTGTATTTTATCTCTTTATCTGTTCAATCTTAACACAGAACATGTCATAAGAAAAGGTGGACTAGGATCCATAGACGCAGAAGTGAATTTTGGTGGAGGATACATCAATAATTTGAGATATGCAAATGATACCTTGTTACTTGTGGAAAGTGGCAATCAACTGAAATGACTCCTGATGAAAGTGAGAGGAGAAAGTGCAAAAACAGGACTGCAGCTGGACATGAGAAAACAAGAATCATGCATAAAGAGGAATTGAACAACTTTAAGGTCAACAATAAAGAAACTGAAATTGTGAAAGGTTTATATACTTTGGCTCAGTCATCAATTCAAATAGAGACTACAGCCAAGCAATTAGAGTAATATTGAGACTTGGAAGGGTAGCAATAAAGAAACTAGAAAAAGATCATGAAGTATAATGATGTTTTAGTGGAGACCAAAGTTAGATCATCTACATTATATTCCTGATCACTATGCATGGGTGACAGTGACGAAAGCTGACAGGAAGAAAACTATTTTGTTTGAAACATGATGCTGGAGGAGAGCTTTGTGATTACTTTGGGTGACAGAAGACAAACATGGGGGTCCTAGTTCAAATCAAGGTAGAATCTTTCCTGAAAGAAAAAAAAAATACATAGCTGAAGCTACCATACTTCAGGCACATCAAAAGAAGGTAAGACTCACTGGAGAAGACAGTAATGCTAGGTAAAGTCAAAAGTGAAAGAAGAGAAAGATGGATGGATTCTATAAAGGAAGCCTCATCCTCGAGTTTACAAGAGCTGAGCAGGGCTGTCAAGGACAGGACACTTTGGAGAACATTAATTCATAGGGCTGCCATACTTCAGAGGCAAATTGATGGCATGTAGTAACAACAACGAAGCTTTGAAACAGAACTTAAGTATAATAGGATCTTGTTTAGTTCATGCCTTATTAATAAAGATACAGTGAAGGCAAACATTGACGAAGCATATGGCACAATGCTCAATGCTATATAAGGGTATCACTAATAGTAGCAGTATTAGTGATACCCTTATACTGTTACTTTAAATATATGTCTGGATGAATTGTGTATGTATAAATTATGCACACTATACAGGCACTTTTAAGAGCCCCTTACAAATAATGTCCCCCTCAAGGCAAATTATATGAATTCTCATTAAATACAATCAATGATGGATGTAGCAAACAGCTTTAGGTCTTGGGAGCATAATCTATGGCTAGTAAAAACTATTAGTGAAAGGGGAAAAGCTCATTTACAGCTTTCAAAAACCAGCAGCTATCAGTCTTTGCCATGTAAATGAGCTGAAAGTAGTATTCTGGGATGCAAAACATTTTGCAAAGTGTAAATGGGAGTGTATTGCTAATCATTCTCTCCCTAGTGTGTACTTCAGCTTTGCTATGAATAGTGTGCATAGTTGAACTGGTTATCTAGTAATAACACTTCATTCCCTTGGAGAAATAGGAAGTGAGGGATGGGACATTGATCAATGTCAGAACTTAAAATTTACATTTAAAAAGACCAGAATTATTTTCTTCATGACTAAATGTTTCAACAATTATGCTAATTCACATTTCTACAATTTCATCATTTTATGGAACATCATTTTCACACTGCCAAGAAAGGTTGTGGACGCACAAGGCAAATTAGTGTTGCTTGGATGGTGCTAGTGTAAGGAGACAGCAAATTGGGGAGGCAGACATAATTTCAGTGGGAAATACGCATAGCAAGAATGAGTATCTAATTTCGTATGTATGTATGTATGTATGTATGTATGTATGTATGTCTGTATACCTTAAGTTCCATAACAAACTTTCTATATCAGGGGCAATGGATGGAAATGATCTCTTCTTACACAATCTTAAAATAAGCACTTTTTAATACCCAGCCATTAAGCCCGTGAATGTAAATGATTCATCACTCTTTTATACGTCATCTTGGGAACATGTTCAGGGTAAGGTTCTGTAAACTCAGCCAAGAGGAAATAGAATAAATCACTGGGAACAACAATTAAGGAATTAAGGATCTCCCTCTGCTTGACAAGAATGTGACAGAAGGTAAGACAATATGAATTGTTATTTATTATATTTCTATCCCACCTTTTTTCCTTTCAGGGAACTCAAGGTGGCTTATATAATTACATATGTTATCTTAACAAAAAGAAACCAACTATACTGAAAGTTCACTAAATTTATCATTTTTTCTTTTTCGTTTGCTCCTCCCTTATTACTTTGCATAAATTTCCTTATAATTTTATTATAGTTATTATTAACATTCTGGGAAACCATTTTAGCTGGAGAGCAGAATAGACATGTTGTAAATAAATAAGAAATAAGCATGAAATTTAATGTAAGCCCTGCTTAGAGTGGGCTCATTGAAATGAAGCCCTCTTCACTTCAGTGGGTCTGCTCAAAGTAGGACATATCAGTGTTTACGCATAAAAACTTTTCCTTGCACTAGTATTGATATTACATATGGTACATGAATATTACCCCAATGCAAATTGCGTTTTAAAATTTAACTTCATGTATATGGTTTGTAACGAACAGAATTAGACGCATCATAGACCTTTTTATTTAAACGTCATTTTAACTGTTAATATTATTTGCTTATTTTATCTGGCCAGGGTGACTTATTTTATATTGTTAATTTGTTTTATATTTTAATGTATTATATTTTAATTTATGTTGTGAGCCGCCCCGAGGCTTCGGCGAATGGGGTGGCATAGAAATGTTTTAAATAAATAAATAAAAAAAATACAATATACTTTAAATAGGCATCTAAAATCATGGTCATAATTCATAGGAATCCTTTCCTAAGTAAACATGAAACAGTAATGTTTTGGGACTACTATCATTATGTAAAAGAGCAGCATGGTTCCTTAATCTACCATGAGTCTTTTAGAAATACCTGTATTAATTTCCAGTGCAACATTTCATAGAATACAGCATATACTACCTATCTCTGATTGAGAAAAGGTAGTTGCTACATTAGCCATAATTTCTAAGAAAAAAAAATATAAGAGTGGTCTCTTATAATGCATGCATTGGGAGATGTAAGGAAGCTTTGTGGGTAGATATTCAGCCCTTTTATTTGTGTAATAAGTTTGAGTATTCTGTGTCATTCAGCACCTGAAGTCACACACACAATGTTAAAATGAAAAAACCAAAAAACAAAACTTGAAAGCACCCACTGAATTCATCAGAACTCTACTTAAACATGCATAGAGTTGTTCCCTAAATAGGAAATCTTCCTCCACTTTAGATTATGGTATATAAAATACTGGCATACATTTCCAGTGTTTTCTGCTATCCAAAGGTAAATGCTGGTGTGTGCATGAGTGTGTGTAAGGCAGGGGTCCTCAAACTTTTTCAACGGGGCCAGTTGAAAGGCAGCAGCGGTGGGCGCGGGTCGGTGAAGCGGGTGCCCGCGGGCATGGGCAGGTGAGGCGGCGGCAGGAGCACGCGCATGCGGCAAGGCAGTGCCTTGCTCGCTTGGAGATGTCTGAGCAAGTCCAAAACAATCTCTGAGTGAGCAAGCTGCCACCTCACCGCACACCCAGCGAGGCGGGCAGTGGGTGCAGGCATGGGGAGTCCAAAACCTCTGAGGCAGGCTGGATAAATGGGCATGGTGGGCCGGATTTGGCCCATGGGCCATAGTTTGAGGACCCATGGTGTAAGGGGAAGCAGTGAGGAAACTATAGTTAAGGTAGTTCTTAACTATAGTTCTGAAATGGTACTTCCTTTTCTGCTCTTCACTAGGGATCATGGGCTTGTTGTGGCAACGTCTTGAGCATCACTTTCTTTGCACGGGAAGTTAGTGCAATGATTTTACAGTTGCTGCAATCCTTAGCATCTCCCTTCTTGAGGATTAGAATGTATATTGAATATTTCCAGTGTGTGGGCCATAGTTTTATTTTCTATAATTATTGGCATAGTCTTGTTAGAATCTGAACTGATTCAGTCTCTGCAACTTGCAACAGTTTTATTGGCATTCTGTCTGCTCCAGGTACTTTATTCCTGTAACTTGAGATCATTATTCTGTGTGTTGCACTCTGGTTAGAGATCCTGACCTTCCTCTTTGTGCCAACCTTTCAAGTACTTGAGGAGTGCTATTGTATCTCCTCTCAGTTTTTTCTTCTCAAGGGTAAACATGCCCAGTTCTTTCAATCTCTCCTCATAGGGCTTTGCTTCCAGTCCCCAGATCATCCTTGTGGCCCTTCTCTGAACTTTTTCTAGTATTTATTTATTTAGAAAATTTCTATGCCTCCCCATTCGCCGAAGCCTCGGGGCGGCTCACAAAACATTAAAATATAATACATTAAAAATATAAAATGAATTTACAATATAAAATAAGTCGCCCTGGCCAAAGAATAAAATAAGGAAATAATATTAGCAATTAAAATGATGTTTGAATAAAAAGGTCTTCGCCTGGCGCCGAAAAACAAATAACGACAGCGCCAGGCGGACCTCTCTGGGGAGCGCATTCCATGGATTGGGCGCCACCGCAGAGAAAGCCCTCCTCCGAGTACCTACCCTCCTAATTTCCTTCACAGAGGGTTCCCAGAGAAGGGCCTTTCCCGCAGATCTCAGGGGGCAGTATGTTTGCATCTTCCTTAAAAGTGTGGTGCCCAGAACTAGACACAGTACTCCAGATGAGGCCTAACAAGCATTGAGTAGAGGGGAGCAAGGACTTCATATGATTTGGAAGTGATGCTTCTGTTAATGCAGCCCAATGTAGCATTTGCCTTTTTTGCAGCCACATCATATTGTTGATTCATATTTAACTTGTGATCTACAATTCCAGTATTCTTCTCACTTGTAGTGTTGTTGAACCAAGAATTCCTCATCTTGTAACAATGCATTTGCTTTCTTTTTCCTAAGTGCAGAACTTGCCATTTATCCTGACTGAATTTCATTCTTTTGTTTTCAGTCCAGCGCTCCAGCCTATCAAGATCACTTTGAAATTTGTTTCTGTCTTCTTGGGTGTTAGTTATTCTACCCACTGTTGTGTCATCTGCCAATGTGATAGGTGTTCCCTGCACTTCCTCATCCAAATCATTAATAAAAAAAGTTGAAGAGCACCGTGCCTAGGACTGAATGCTAGGATACCTCACTTGCCACTTATCTCCAGTTTGAGAAGGTGCTATTGTAAGTTATGCCAGGCAGAGTCCCCTTAACTTAGACATTTGTTGACCATTTCACAACCAAGGCACTAAAATCAGCACATGGTTCACTCAAGCACAGTTTAGGGGATAAACTATGTTTATTAAGGTAGTAAAATTTATGGGTTGAGGAAGGGATAAAAAGTGTAGGATTAAGACAGGATAAAAAGGGATGGATGAGGGAGAAGTAGTAGTAGGAACTAGTTACACAACACTCAGAGCTAACCCCACTCATCAAGTTTTGTACCAAGATGACAAGAAAATAAGAAAGCCAGCACTATGCTATTCTGTTCATTAACCCGATGGTGGTGGTGGTGGTGATGATGATGATGATAGCAGCAGCAGCTATCCTGGCAGGACTCCCTCATGAATGAACTCCAGGTAGAGGATGTTTCTATGAGGAAAGCTTTGCTTTTTACCTGTACCAGTCTAATATCAGGCAAACAAGGGACTTGAAGCAAAGCTTGTTCTGAAGATAATAGTGTATGTAAAGGAAGCTGGTAAGAGAAGGATTTCTTAAAAAATAATCTGGACCAAAGGTATTTAAGATTTTGAAAGCTAATTGTCCTACAATATTTTCATTCATATCTATTTTTAAATTGTATGTTGTTTTTTCAAAAGATCAACGTTGTTGCATTAAAAAGTGAGCAAGATAAATATATTGCTGCATTTGACCAGCCACATAAAGTTATATTATCTCAAAACTCTGATAGAAGAGGAATTATCTTATGGAATTTACAGATGCGTAGATTGTGGGGGGGAAAGTGAGAAACAAACTCCTTATTAGCTGAAGATGAAAGAAAGCACTCCTAGCAACAACTCTAACATGCCCTGCAAGAAATTCCACTGGCTCCCAATATACTTCCATGTATTATATCTGATAAGATAGAGTAAGAGACATCCTTTCATTAAAAACTGTTTTTTCTTTTCGAGATCATAGTCATCCTACTAGCATCACTCTTATCAAGTCTGGCTGCAGTTTTAACATTTGGCCACAGTTTCCCAATATTGATTAAGAACAGAGATAGTTGGTCCTGAGTATGTTTGGATATGTGAAAAGATGTGGGTGTCACCAAAATATCCATCGTGGCAAGTTCCAAAGTTCTGGGTGATCTCTGTCAGTAACATACCAAAGCTGAACAGCATTGGTGATAACAGCAAACCTAGTGTTAAACTCTCATGATGCCTCATTAAGGGAGTGTCATAGTCTCTCCATTTAAGGAATTCCCTTCACTGGGAGGCTTGCCAGAGCCTAAGCTTAAATAGCTCTTAGACTTATGGTGGATATTTTATTGTATTGGCTGGCTTTTGGAGAAGGTAGTTCAATAAAGGAAAAAATGAGAAATGCATGCCGTTATACATTTACACTGAAATAATGAGACTGCTTTGTTTGTGGTTAAGAATTATGCACATTTGGTCACCTCATTCAAAGAAGCCAGTCTTTGTGCATATCTTCTCTTACAATATCATGGTGTGACTACTGGAGCACATGTTTAGCTCTCCCTGAGAAGACTGCCTTTGATATATCTGGAATCTTGAGTAAACACTAAAAAGTTGTAATTACTAAGACCTTCGTTACTGCCAGCCTTAGGAAGCAAGATGTAATAGTTGCTGAAATGCCTAAAGAGAAACCAGTTTAGAAGGTATTGTAGCATGACAAATGACAAATTCACAGCTGTACAGAATTCCAACCAGCACCTCATAACCTCACTATTGCCCATAAATAGGAAATATTAATTAAGGTTTGAATGTTCTGCTCCATTACTGGGACCTGGAATGCAACTGTTAAAGGGGTTGGCAAGAATGATAAGAATGGTCATGCAGTTAGTAGGAAAAAAAACCCTGAAATGTTATGAAGGGACCTTTTAGCAAGGCTGCAGGTTTAGATTGCCTAAGCCTTGAATTTAGATGCTATGACAGATATACTTATGCAATGAACATTGCTCCAATGACTGTAAGCAGAAAAAGAAGACTTCCACTGCTGAGCATCCTATTTACTGTTCCATTGAATTGTTTTATTTCATTCTGTACATAATTCTGTTACATCACATTCTTAAAAAAAGAGTCAGCATTTTTCCTTTCAAATGTATTTTCTTGGCAGTGTTGAACTTTGGAAGAAAAATAAATAGACAACTTATGCTTTCCTTTATATCTTATCTGAAAGGGCAGCCTTTTGTTTAGTGAAAGATTCATCTTTTCAGGAAAGCTAGTGCCTTCATTTTCAGGAGGAGAGAATGTATCAAAATAGGAAGAAACCCAAGTCTTGTAGCTTACAAAATGGAATAACCTACTCCTCCATTTTTAAAAGAGGAAGAGAAAGCCATTCATGAGCTGTATAAAATGTAATTTTGATTGAAAGCTCACTAAAAGCTATATAGGTCATGAAGACAATCAGTCCTTTATTCTTTGAAATAATTCACATTACAGCCCTGTGTATTACTACCCTTATCAAAGAAAAGCCTTTAGATTTGTGTTGGCAGATAATTACAAATTGATTTTTTTTGGACCTCTCATTTTGAGAATAGCTCTGAAAACCTTTACTTTCCCTTCCTTCCCTCCCCAATCCTTTACCCTCAGTAAAAGCCTCTTATGATTTTTTCCTGCATCATACTGAAGAACTACTATTACAGTGAGCTGTTCAGGTGTGCTAAGCCACAAGGCTGCATAAAAGAACTGCCTACTACAAAAGCCAGGATTGCAATGAGAAATAATGGCAAAGAAAGATTCTGTCACCACAGTGTGTTTTAAATCCACAGCTATATTTCTCCACTGTGAAGTTCCCAATACCAAATAATACTACAAAGAAGGAATGATTAATACATAGCCTCAAAACATTTAAACATAATCAATATGTGATAACAGTTTTCTTTAGCCAGGATCCATTGAACTGTGAAACTACTTCTGTGAACCCAAGGGGATGTTAGCCTTATTTTTCCTCAAACAGCCTTCTGTACCACATGGCAGACATTATGTGATGTGATACAGAAATCAGTTTTTTTTTAAACCTGTGAGAAATTGCACTTGATTAGTTCAAACCTTTCATATAAACCTAGACAGTGGCTCCCTCCCCCCCAATTTTTTTTTCTTTTGGCCTGTAGCAATGAGCCACCACAGAAATGAAGGGTCAGGTCCTTTGTTGAACCAACATGCCCTGTGATTATTTGGCTAAGGAATCTCTTGCCCCTCAATCCACCAAGCATTGAGCACACACTACATGCATGTGTGTAGAAGTCAGTTAAGAAAAGATGCCTTTGAAGTCAGTTAGATGATGAATCTTTTGCTCCTAGCTGTTATGGTTCTTCGTCGTGGCCTCTGTGCATCACACATATGGGTACTGCGCCTGCGCAGTGCCTTTGGCCGGAAGATTGATAGCTAATGGTTTTTGGCAGGAAGCTCTGCTCCCCCTCCCCCTTGTGGCCTATAAAGAGCGGAGCGTCCGCCATTTTGTTCAGTCTTTGCGACTGCCGTTCACTGTGCCTCGTGCCGCTTTCGACTTTCACTTTGGCTATTCTTGGTTCTTTCCTTATATATTGCCCTTATACTACTTTCCCCTTACTTCGTTTCCCGCTTCTGTGTAGTTTTTCTCTTGTTATTTCTTCTTCGATCTATCAAAAAAAAAAAAAAAAAAAAACCAAAAATATATACTTACCCTCTGCACTATCTCTCTTCTTTTTCTTCTTTTCTTCTGCGATGGCGCAGCAAGCGGCTTTCCGCAAATGTGTGGGCTGCGGGTCAAAAATGGCACCTACTGACCCGCACGACCTATGCCTCCTCTGCCTTGGAGAGGGGCATAGGACAGATAAGTGCGTTCACTGCCTAGCCTTCTCAAAGCAGGCTAGGAAGAACCGCGAGAACTGGCTTTGGAGGCTCCTTTGGGATAGGGCTCTGATGCAATCAGACCCACTCGTCTCTATCCCAAAACCTGGCTCCACTTCTGTGGCTCCACCCTCACGCCCTTCGGATGAAGGTGCGTCCGCTTCGGTGGCCCCCTCTGCTTCACTAAAAAAGAGGCATGAGAAGTGGAAGCATGCCGAAGAGAAGCCGGCAGACCATAAGAAGGCCAGAAAGGAGAAGGCCTCTAAGCCTCCAAAGAAGGCTAAGTCCACGGACCGTTCCCGACATCGGGACTCGGAGCCGACGGGACCCTCGGTACCGGTGGCGGTTATGATACCGACCCCGCCCGAACCAATCCTTCAGGAGGCCATGCGGGTTACCCCTCAAGGGCCTCCCCGATGTGCGGTCGACCTCGCACCTGCACCCCTTCCAACTTTATGGGGGTCTATTTCAGATGGGGAAATCCAGGACTCCCCTCCTAGAGCAAGGTCACCGACAACGATGCCCGCGGTGACATTGGAGACAGAAGCTGGCCTGTCCCCACCAGGGAATCGGAGGAGCCACTCGGTAGAGCAACGCCCGGAGAGTTGGCGTCGTCCCTACTACCAACCTTGGGGAGACCCGCTCTCTGTGGGGTACTACTCTGCTCCCAGGGCGCGATCCTCATCTCCATCCCACGACCAACCGCGGTCCGTGGATTCGAGGAGGGTGCCACCTCGATCCCCGCAAAGCGGAAGCAGACGCTCCTTCTCACCAGCGGAGTCATCATCTTCTGCCCCACCATACTACGGTGCTGATTCGGATGACTCTGAAGTAGACTCAACCTCCCCGCCTCCTTTGCGGAGCTGATGTCGAGGCTTGTCCAGTCCCTGGACTTCGACGCTGCCCAGTGCCTGGGACCGTCGACAGACAAGTTTTACGACGTTGTCCGCGGGGAGCAATCGACCTCCATCGTTCTGCCGCTTATAACTACCCTGTGGCAGGCGATGACACAGCCCTGGGACCTACCTTCACATCCTCAGCCGACGTCCAGGAGATATGAGTCTATGTACAGGGTCGGGGAAGAAGACATCCCCTTCCTGCTAAAGCACCCGAAACCAAACTCGGCGGTCGTCGAATCCTCACAAGGCAGAGAGGCGAGAGGACATATGGCGCCGAGGGATAAGGAGGGCCAGAAAATAGATTCCCTGGCCAGGCGAGTCTATGCTGCCTCAGGCTTAGGACTTCGCATTTCCAACTACGAGGCGACGTTGGCACGATATCAATATTTTATTATGCAGCGCCTCCACAATGTCGCCTCCACCCTCCCAGACCCCCAGGGTGACCTTGGGAAGGTCCTAATCAAAGAAGCCATGCAGGTCATGGTGCAGCAGTTGTCCACGGCACGTCACCATGTGGACACCGACTCCCGGGCCTTGGTCAGTGCAGTTTCCCTCCGGAGACAAGCATGGCTTCGGAATTGTAATTTCCCGGAGGAAACCAAGCGGCGAATAGAAGAGATGCCTTTTGATGGTTCCGGGCTCTTCCATTCACATACCGACCACAAACTCAAGAAACTGCATGAGTCAAGAATGACGGTGCGCAGGATGGAGATCCAGTCACACAGCAGACGTAAGTGGTCCTGGAATCGGCCACCCTACAGGCAGTCATACCAGCAGAGGCAGCTGCCGCAACACCAGCATCAACAGCGCCGCCACCCTCAGCCCCAGCAGCGCTTCCAACAGGGCCGCCGTCGTTTCGACAATCGGAGGCAGCGCTGACAGTACTGGCGAACCACTCCTCATGCTCCTCTAATACCCACCCCCTCTCATCTGGGGATTGGCTCTGAAGCCGACTCCCCATTTGGGAGTCCATCACATCTGACCGGTGGGTATTATCCATCGTTCAACACGGCTATCGAATAGAATTCGACATCGTTCCTCCATCGAGTCCGATCCGGTCTACTTCATGTTCGCCAGTACTTCTTGACGAAATACATCAACTTCTCCTTAAAGGAGCGATTCGTCAAGTATTTCCATCTGACGGACTTCACGGATTCTCAAATCCAACCATGTGGGTGCCTCTCACTGCCACAGTCTCTCCGTACCATCCGGTTTGAGACAGACCCCGTCGAATTCGAACCCAACGCTCTTGCACCCTGAGATTCAGCATATTATCGACTCTGCCCTAAAGCCGTCCACAAGGAATTCATATACGGCTAAATGGAAACGTTTTTCCACCTTCGCCGGTCTCATTCGTTCTCCCCACTTGTCTCATCAATCAAACAAATTCTTCAGTTCCTTCTGGAGTTGCACCACTCTGGACTGAAGCCGTCTTCTATTAAAGTGTATACGGCCGCAATAGCCTACTACCGTGGCTTAGTCGATGGATCACCCCTATTTTCTCATCCTATCCTCAAGAGATTTTTGAAAGGACTGTATAATCTTAATCCATCGATTAGACCGGTTATGCCCATGTGGAGCCTTTCTGTAGTTCTACAGGCCCTTATGAAGGCCCCCTTTGAACCTTTGGCGACTGTGGATCTCCGATTAGTTTCTTGGAAGACAGCGTTCCTTGTAGCTGTCACGTCAGCCCGGAGGGCCAGTGAACTTTGTGCCCTCCGTGTCGACCCTCCTTATCTAAACTTCCACAGAGAAAAGGTCGTTTTACGTCTCGACCCATCTTTCTTGCCCAAAGTCTCTACACCTTTCCATACAGGACAAGACATTGTACTGCCTGCCTTTTTTCCATCGCCGTCGAAT